>NC_140589.1:1380840224-1380842724 GCF_964204655.1 Triturus cristatus | reverse complement strand
GTGTCTGTGTCTGTGTCTGTGTCTGTCTGTGTCTGTCTGTGTCTGTCTGTGTCTGTCTGTGTCTGTGTCTGTGTCTGTGTCTGTCTGTGTCTGTCTGTGTCTGTGTCTGTCTGTGTCTGTCTGTGTCTGTCTGTGTCTGTCTGTGTCTGTGTCTGTCTGTGTCTGTCTGTGTCTGTGTCTGTCTGTGTCTGTGTCTGTCTGTGTCTGTGTCTGTCTGTGTCTGTCTGTGTCTGTCTGTCTGTCTGTGTCTGTGTCTGTCTGGTCTGTGTCTGTGTCTGTCTGTGTCTGTGTCTGTCTGTGTCTGTCTGTGTCTGTCTGTGTCTGTCTGTGTCTGTGTCTGTCTGTGTCTGTGTCTGTCTGTGTCTGTGTCTGTCTGTGTCTGTCTGTGTCTGTGTCTGTCTGTGTCTGTGTCTGTCTGTGTCTGTGTCTGTCTGTGTCTGTCTGTGTCTGTCTGTCTGTGTCTGTGTCTGTCTGTCTGTCTGTGTCTGTCTGTGTCTGTGTCTGTCTGTGTCTGTCTGTGTCTGTGTCTGTGTCTGTCTGTGTCTGTGTCTGTGTCTGTCTGTGTCTGTGTCTGTCTGTGTCTGTGTCTGTCTGTGTCTGTCTGTGTCTGTCTGTCTGTCTGTGTCTGTCTGTGTCTGTCTGTCTGTCTGTGTCTGTCTGTGTCTGTGTCTGTGTCTGTCTGTGTCTGTGTCTGTCTGTGTCTGTGTCTGTCTGTGTCTGTCTGTGTCTGTCTGTCTGTCTGTGTCTGTCTGTCTGTGTCTGTGTCTGTCTGTGTCTGTCTGTCTGTGTCTGTGTCTGTCTGTCTGTGTCTGTGTGTCTGTGTCTGTCTGTGTCTGTGTCTGTCTGTGTCTGTGTCTGTGTCTGTCTGTGTCTGTGTCTGTCTGTGTCTGTCTGTGTCTGTCTGTGTCTGTGTCTGTGTCTGTCTGTGTCTGTCTGTGTCTGTCTGTGTCTGTCTGTGTCTGTGTCTGTGTCTGTGTCTGTGTCTGTGTCTGTGTCTGTGTCTGTCTGTGTCTGTGTCTGTGTCTGTCTGTGTCTGTGTCTGTGTCTGTGTCTGTCTGTGTCTGTGTCTGTGTCTGTCTGTGTCTGTGTCTGTCTGTGTCTGTCTGTGTCTGTGTCTGTGTCTGTCTGTGTCTGTGTCTGTGTCTGTCTGTGTCTGTCTGTGTCTGTCTGTGTCTGTGTCTGTCTGTGTCTGTGTCTGTGTCTGTGTCTGTGTCTGTCTGTGTCTGTCTGTGTCTGTCTGTGTCTGTCTGTGTCTGTGTCTGTCTGTGTCTGTCTGTGTCTGTGTCTGTGTCTGTCTGTGTCTGTGTCTGTCTGTGTCTGTCTGTGTCTGTGTCTGTCTGTGTCTGTGTCTGTGTCTGTGTCTGTCTGTGTCTGTGTCTGTGTCTGTCTGTGTCTGTGTCTGTCTGTGTCTGTCTGTGTCTGTCTGTGTCTGTCTGTGTCTGTGTCTGTCTGTGTCTGTGTCTGTCTGTGTCTGTGTCTGTCTGTGTCTGTCTGTGTCTGTCTGTCTGTGTCTGTGTCTGTCTGTCTGTCTGTGTCTGTCTGTGTCTGTGTCTGTCTGTGTCTGTCTGTGTCTGTGTCTGTGTCTGTCTGTGTCTGTGTCTGTGTCTGTCTGTGTCTGTGTCTGTCTGTGTCTGTGTCTGTCTGTGTCTGTGTCTGTCTGTCTGTCTGTGTCTGTCTGTGTCTGTCTGTCTGTCTGTGTCTGTCTGTGTCTGTGTCTGTGTCTGTCTGTGTCTGTGTCTGTCTGTGTCTGTGTCTGTCTGTGTCTGTCTGTGTCTGTCTGTCTGTCTGTGTCTGTCTGTCTGTGTCTGTGTCTGTCTGTGTCTGTCTGTGTCTGTGTCTGTGTCTGTCTGTCTGTGTCTGTGTCTGTGTCTGTGTCTGTCTGTGTCTGTGTCTGTGTCTGTCTGTGTCTGTGTCTGTCTGTGTCTGTCTGTGTCTGTGTCTGTGTCTGTCTGTGTCTGTCTGTGTCTGTGTCTGTGTCTGTCTGTGTCTGTCTGTGTCTGTCTGTGTCTGTCTGTGTCTGTGTCTGTCTGTGTCTGTGTCTGTGTCTGTGTCTGTGTCTGTCTGTGTCTGTGTCTGTGTCTGTCTGTGTCTGTGTCTGTGTCTGTGTCTGTGTCTGTCTGTGTCTGTGTCTGTGTCTGTCTGTGTCTGTGTCTGTCTGTGTCTGTCTGTGTCTGTGTCTGTGTCTGTCTGTGTCTGTGTCTGTGTCTGTCTGTGTCTGTCTGTGTCTGTCTGTGTCTGTGTCTGTGTCTGTGTCTGTGTCTGTCTGTGTCTGTCTGTGTCTGTCTGTGTCTGTCTGTCTGTGTCTGTCTGTGTCTGTCTGTGTCTGTGTCTGTCTGTCTGTCTGTGTCTGTGTCTGTCTGTGTCTGTCTGTGTCTGTGTCTGTCTGTGTCTGTGTCTGTGTCTGTCTGTGTCTGTGTCTGTCTGTGTCTGTCTGTGTCTGTGTCTGTCTGTGTCTGTGTCTGTGTCTGTGTCTGTCTGTGTCTGTGTCTGTGTCTGTCTG
>NC_140589.1:1380831561-1380840024 GCF_964204655.1 Triturus cristatus | reverse complement strand
TCTGTGTCTGTGTCTGTGTCTGTCTGTGTGTCTGTCGTGCTGTCTGTGTCTGTCTGTGTCTGTCTGTGTCTGTCTGTCTGTCCGTGTCTGTCTGTCTGTCTGTCTGTGTCTGTCTGTCTGTCTGTCTGTCTGTCTGTCTGTCTGTCTGTCTGTCTGTCTGTTGTCTGTCTGTGTCTGTGTCTGTCTGTCTGTGTCTGTCTGTGTCTGTGTCTGTCTGTGTCTGTCTGTGTCTGTGTCTGTGTCTGTCTGTGTCTGTCTGTGTCTGTCTGTGTCTGTCTGTCTGTCTGTCTGTCTGTCTGTCTGTCTGTGTCTGTCTGTCTGTCTGTGCTGTCTGTCTGTCTGTGTCTGTCTGTCTGTCTGTCTGTCTGTCTGTCTGTGTCTGTCTGTCTGTGTCTGTCTGTCTGTGTCTGTCTGTCTGTCTGTCTGTCTGTCTGTCTGTCTGTCTGTCTGTCTGTGTCTGTCTGTCTGTGTCTGTCTGTCTTGTCTGTCTGTCTGTCTGTCTGTCTGTGTCTGTCTGTCTGTGTCTGTCTGTCTGTGTCTGTCTGTCTGTCTGTCTGTCTGTGTCTTTGTCTGTCTGTGTCTGTCTGTCTGTCTGTCTGTGTCTGTCTGTCTGTCTGTTGTCTGTCTGTCTGTGTCTGTCTGTGCTGTCTGTGTCTGTCTGTCTCTGTCTGTCTGTCTGTCTTGTCTGTCTGTGTCTGTCTGTGTCTGTCTGTGTCTGTCTGTGTCTGTGTCTGTCTGTGTCTGTCTGTCTGTGTCTGTCTGTGTCTGTCTGTGTCGTCTTGTCTGGTGTCTGTTTTCTGTGTTGTCTGTCTGTGTCTGTCTGTGTCTGGTCTGTCTGTGTCTGTCTGTGTCTGTCTGTCTGTCTGTGTCTGTGTCTGTCTGTGTCTGTCTGTGTCTGTCTGTCTGTGTCTGTGTCTGTGTCTGTCTGTGTCTGTGTCTGTCTGTCTGTCTGTGTCTGTCTGTGTCTGTGTCTGTCTGTGTCTGTGTCTGTCTGTGTTGTCTTGTCTGTGTCTGTCTGTGTCTGTCTGTGTCTGTCTGTGTCTGTCTGTCTGTCTGTGTCTGTCTTGTCTGTCTGTCTGTCTGTCTGTCTGTGTTTCTGTCTGTGTCTGTGTCTGTCTGTGTCTTTCTTGTCTGGTGTCTGTCTGTGTCTGTCTGTGTCTGTGTCTGTCTGTGTCTGTCTGTGTCTGTCTGTGTCTGTCTGTCTGTCTGTGTCTGTCTGTCTGTGTCTGTCTGTGTCTGTTCTGTCTGTGTCTGTGTCTGTCTGTGTCTGTTGTGTTGTCTGTCTGTCTGTCTGTGTCTGTCTGTCTGTGTCTGTGTCTGTGTCTGTGTCTGTCTGTGTCTGTGTCTGTGTCTGTGTCTGTTCTGTCTGTGTCTGTGTCTGTCTGTCTGTGTCTGTGTCTGTCTGTGTCTGTCTGTGTCTGTCTGTGTCTGTCTGTGTCTGTCTGTGTCTGTCTGTGTCTGTCTGTCTGTCTGTGTCTGTGGTCTGTGTCTGTTGTCTGTCTGTCTGTGTCTGTGTCTGTCTGTGTCTGTCTGTGTCTGTCTGTGTCTGTGTCTGTCTGTGTCTGTGTCTGTCTGTGTCTGTGTCTGTCTGTGTCTGTCTGTCTGTCTGTGTCTGTGTCTGTCTGTGTCTGTGTCTGTCTGTGTCTGTGTCTGTGTCTGTCTGTGTCTGTGTCTGTCTGTGTCTGTCTGTGTCTGTCTGTGTCTGTCTGTGTCTGTGTCTGTCTGTGTCTGTGTCTGTGTCTGTGTCTGTCTGTGTCTGTCTGTGTCTGTGTCTGTGTCTGTCTGTGTCTGTCTGTGTCTGTGTCTGTCTGTGTCTGTCTGTGTCTGTGTCTGTCTGTGTCTGTGTCTGTCTGTGTCTGTGTCTGTCTGTGTCTGTGTCTGTCTGTGTCTGTCTGTGTCTGTGTCTGTCTGTGTCTGTCTGTGTCTGTCTGTGTCTGTCTGTGTCTGTCTGTGTCTGTCTGTGTCTGTCTGTCTGTGTCTGTGTCTGTCTGTCTGTCTGTGTCTGTCTGTGTCTGTGTCTGTCTGTGTCTGTCTGTGTCTGTGTCTGTGTCTGTCTCTGTGTCTGTCTGTGTCTGTGTCTGTCTGTGTCTGTGTCTGTCTGTGTCTGTCTGTGTCTGTCTGTCTGTCTGTGTCTGTCTGTGTCTGTGTCTGTGTCTGTCTGTGTCTGTGTCTGTCTGTGTCTGTGTCTGTCTGTGTCTGTGTCTGTCTGTGTCTGTCTGTGTCTGTCTGTCTGTCTGTGTCTGTCTGTCTGTGTCTGTGTCTGTCTGTGTCTGTCTGTGTCTGTGTCTGTGTCTGTCTGTCTGTGTCTGTGTCTGTCTGTGTCTGTGTCTGTCTGTGTCTGTCTGTGTCTGTGTCTGTCTGTGTCTGTGTCTGTCTGTGTCTGTGTCTGTCTGTGTCTGTGTCTGTCTGTGTCTGTGTCTGTCTGTGTCTGTGTCTGTCTGTGTCTGTGTCTGTGTCTGTGTCTGTCTGTGTCTGTGTCTGTCTGTGTCTGTGTCTGTCTGTGTCTGTGTCTGTGTCTGTGTCTGTCTGTGTCTGTCTGTGTCTGTGTCTGTCTGTGTCTGTCTGTGTCTGTCTGTGTCTGTCTGTGTCTGTCTGTGTCTGTCTGTCTGTCTGTGTCTGTGTCTGTCTGTGTCTGTGTCTGTGTCTGTCTGTGTCTGTGTCTGTCTGTGTCTGTCTGTGTCTGTCTGTGTCTGTGTCTGTCTGTGTCTGTGTCTGTCTGTGTCTGTGTCTGTCTGTGTCTGTGTCTGTGTCTGTGTCTGTCTGTGTCTGTCTGTGTCTGTGTCTGTCTGTGTCTGTGTCTGTCTGTGTCTGTCTGTGTCTGTGTCTGTCTGTGTCTGTGTCTGTCTGTGTCTGTGTCTGTCTGTGTCTGTGTCTGTCTGTGTCTGTCTGTGTCTGTCTGTGTCTGTCTGTGTCTGTCTGTCTGTGTCTGTCTGTCTGTGTCTGTGTCTGTCTGTGTCTGTCTGTGTCTGTCTGTGTCTGTCTGTGTCTGTGTCTGTCTGTGTCTGTGTCTGTCTGTGTCTGTCTGTGTCTGTGTCTGTCTGTGTCTGTGTCTGTCTGTGTCTGTGTCTGTGTCTGTGTCTGTGTCTGTCTGTGTCTGTGTCTGTCTGTGTCTGTGTCTGTGTCTGTGTCTGTCTGTGTCTGTCTGTGTCTGTCTGTGTCTGTCTGTGTCTGTCTGTCTGTGTGTCTGTGTGTCTGTGTCTGTGTCTGTGTCTGTGTCTGTCTGTGTCTGTGTCTGTCTGTGTCTGTGTCTGTCTGTGTCTGTGTCTGTCTGTGTCTGTGTCTGTCTGTGTCTGTCTGTGTCTGTCTGTGTCTGTCTGTGTCTGTGTCTGTCTGTGTCTGTGTCTGTCTGTGTCTGTGTCTGTCTGTGTCTGTGTCTGTCTGTGTCTGTCTGTGTCTGTCTGTCTGTCTGTGTCTGTGTCTGTGTCTGTGTCTGTGTCTGTCTGTGTCTGTCTGTGTCTGTGTCTGTGTCTGTGTCTGTGTCTGTGTCTGTGTCTGTGTCTGTGTCTGTGTCTGTGTCTGTGTCTGTCTGTGTCTGTCTGTGTCTGTCTGTGTCTGTGTCTGTGTCTGTGTCTGTGTCTGTGTCTGTCTGTGTCTGTCTGTGTCTGTGTCTGTCTGTGTCTGTCTGTGTCTGTCTGTGTCTGTCTGTGTCTGTGTCTGTCTGTGTCTGTCTGTGTCTGTGTCTGTCTGTGTCTGTGTCTGTCTGTGTCTGTGTCTGTCTGTGTCTGTCTGTGTCTGTCTGTCTGTCTGTGTCTGTGTCTGTCTGTGTCTGTGTCTGTGTCTGTGTCTGTCTGTGTCTGTGTCTGTCTGTGTCTGTCTGTGTCTGTCTGTGTCTGTCTGTGTCTGTGTCTGTCTGTGTCTGTGTCTGTCTGTGTCTGTGTCTGTGTCTGTGTCTGTCTGTGTCTGTCTGTGTCTGTGTCTGTCTGTGTCTGTCTGTGTCTGTGTCTGTCTGTGTCTGTGTCTGTGTCTGTCTGTGTCTGTGTCTGTCTGTGTCTGTGTCTGTCTGTGTCTGTCTGTGTCTGTGTCTGTCTGTGTCTGTCTGTGTCTGTCTGTGTCTGTGTCTGTCTGTGTCTGTGTCTGTCTGTGTCTGTGTCTGTGTCTGTGTCTGTGTCTGTCTGTGTCTGTCTGTGTCTGTGTCTGTCTGTGTCTGTCTGTGTCTGTGTCTGTCTGTGTCTGTGTCTGTCTGTGTCTGTGTCTGTCTGTGTCTGTCTGTGTCTGTCTGTCTGTGTCTGTGTCTGTCTGTCTGTCTGTGTCTGTCTGTGTCTGTGTCTGTCTGTGTCTGTCTGTGTCTGTGTCTGTGTCTGTCTGTGTCTGTGTCTGTGTCTGTCTGTGTCTGTGTCTGTCTGTGTCTGTGTCTGTCTGTGTCTGTCTGTGTCTGTCTGTCTGTCTGTGTCTGTCTGTGTCTGTCTGTGTCTGTCTGTCTGTCTGTGTCTGTCTGTGTCTGTCTGTCTGTCTGTGTCTGTCTGTGTCTGTGTCTGTGTCTGTCTGTGTCTGTGTCTGTCTGTGTCTGTGTCTGTCTGTGTCTGTCTGTGTCTGTCTGTCTGTCTGTGTCTGTCTGTCTGTGTCTGTGTCTGTCTGTGTCTGTCTGTGTCTGTGTCTGTGTCTGTCTGTCTGTGTCTGTGTCTGTGTCTGTGTCTGTGTCTGTGTCTGTGTCTGTCTGTGTCTGTGTCTGTCTGTGTCTGTCTGTGTCTGTGTCTGTGTCTGTCTGTGTCTGTCTGTGTCTGTGTCTGTGTCTGTCTGTGTCTGTCTGTGTCTGTCTGTGTCTGTCTGTGTCTGTGTCTGTGTCTGTGTCTGTGTCTGTGTCTGTGTCTGTGTCTGTGTCTGTCTGTGTCTGTGTCTGTCTGTGTCTGTGTCTGTGTCTGTGTCTGTCTGTGTCTGTCTGTGTCTGTGTCTGTGTCTGTCTGTGTCTGTGTCTGTCTGTGTCTGTCTGTGTCTGTGTCTGTGTCTGTCTGTGTCTGTGTCTGTGTCTGTCTGTGTCTGTCTGTGTCTGTGTCTGTGTCTGTGTCTGTGTCTGTGTCTGTCTGTGTCTGTCTGTGTCTGTCTGTGTCTGTCTGTGTCTGTCTGTGTCTGTGTCTGTGTCTGTGTCTGTGTCTGTCTGTGTCTGTGTCTGTCTGTGTCTGTCTGTGTCTGTGTCTGTCTGTGTCTGTGTCTGTGTCTGTGTCTGTCTGTGTCTGTGTCTGTGTCTGTCTGTGTCTGTGTCTGTCTGTGTCTGTCTGTGTCTGTCTGTGTCTGTCTGTGTCTGTGTCTGTGTCTGTCTGTGTCTGTGTCTGTCTGTGTCTGTCTGTGTCTGTCTGTGTCTGTCTGTGTCTGTCTGTGTCTGTCTGTGTCTGTCTGTGTCTGTGTCTGTCTGTGTCTGTGTCTGTCTGTGTCTGTGTCTGTGTCTGTGTCTGTGTCTGTCTGTGTCTGTGTCTGTCTGTGTCTGTGTCTGTGTGTGTCTGTGTCTGTCTGTGTCTGTGTCTGTGTCTGTGTCTGTGTCTGTCTGTGTCTGTGTCTGTGTCTGTGTCTCTGTCTGTGTCTGTGTCTGTCTGTGTCTGTGTCTGTCTGTGTCTGTGTCTGTCTGTGTCTGTGTCTGTCTGTGTCTGTGTCTGTCTGTGTCTGTGTCTGTGTGTGTCTGTGTCTGTCTGTGTCTGTGTCTGTGTCTGTGTCTGTCTGTGTCTGTGTCTGTCTGTGTCTGTGTCTGTCTGTGTCTGTGTCTGTGTCTCTGTCTGTGTCTCTGTCTCTGTCTCTGTCTGTGTCTGTGTCTGTGTCTGTGTCTGTGTCTCTGTCTGTGTCTGTGTCTGTGTCTGTGTCTGTGTCTGTGTCTGTGTCTGTGTCTGTGTCTGTCTGTGTCTGTCTGTGTCTGTCTGTCTGTCTGTGTGTGTCTGTCTGTCTGTGTCTGTGTCTGTCTGTGTCTGTGTCTGTGTGTGTCTGTGTCTGTCTGTGTCTGTGTCTGTGTCTGTGTCTGTCTGTGTCTGTGTCTGTCTGTGTCTGTGTCTGTGTCTCTGTCTGTGTCTGTGTCTGTCTGTGTCTGTGTCTGTGTGTGTCTGTGTCTGTCTGTGTCTGTGTCTGTGTCTGTGTCTGTGTCTGTGTCTGTGTCTGTCTGTGTCTGTGTCTGTCTGTGTCTGTGTCTGTGTCTCTGTCTGTGTCTCTGTCTGTGTCTGTGTCTCTGTCTGTGTCTGTGTCTGTGTCTCTGTCTGTGTCTGTGTCTGTGTCTGTGTCTCTGTCTGTGTCTCTGTCTGTGTCTGTGTCTGTGTCTGTGTCTGTCTGTGTCGTGTCTGTGTCTGTGTCTGTCTGTGTCTGTGTCTGTGCTGTCTGTGTCTGTGTCTGTCTGTGTCTGTGTCTGTCTGTGTCTGTGTCTGTCTGTGTCTGTCTGTGTCTCTGTCTGTGTCTCTGTCTGTGTCTGTGTCTGTGTCTGTGTCTGTGTCTGTGTCTGTGTCTGTGTCTGTGTCTGTTGTTGTGTGTCTGTGTCTGTGTCTGTGTCTGTGTCTGTGTCTGTGTCTGTGTCTGTGTCTGTCTGTGTCTGTCTGTGTCTGTCTGTCTGTCTGTGCTGTGTCTGTCTGTCTGTGTCTGTGTCTGTCTGTGTCTGTGTCTGTGTGTGTCTGTGTCTGTCTGTCTGTCTGTGTCTTGTCTGTGTCTGTCTGTGTCTGTGTCTGTCTGTGTCTGTGTCTGTTCTGTGTCTGTGTCTGTGTCGTGTCTGTGTTGTCTGTGTCTGTGTCTGTCTGTCTGTGTCTGTGTCTTCTGTGTCTGTGTCTGTGTCTGTCTGTGTCTGTCTGTCTGTGTCTGTCTCTGTCTGTGTCTGTGTCTGTGTCTGTCTGTGTCTGTGTCTTTGTGTCTGTGTCTGTGTCTGTGTCTGTGTCTGTTCTGTGTCTGTGTCTTGTCTGTGTCTGTGTCTGTGTCTGTGTCTGTGTCTGTGTCTGTGTCTGTTGTCTGTGTCTGTCTGTGTCTGTCTGTGTCTGTCTGTGTCTGTGTCTGTCTGTGTCTGTGTCTGTGTCTGTGTCTGTGTCTTGTCTGTGTCTGTGTCTGTGTCTGTGTCTGTTCTTCTGTGTCTGTGTCTGTCTGTGTCTGTGTCTTTCTGTCTGTGTGTGTCTGTGTCTGTCTGTGTCTGTGTCTGTGTCTGTGTCTGTGTCTGTGTCTGTGTCTGTCTGTGTCTGTGTCTGTCTGTGTCTGTGTCTGTGTCTGTTGTCTGTGTCTGTGTCTGTGTCTGTGTTCTGTGTCTGTGTCTGTCTGTGTCTGTGTCTGTGTCTGTCTGTCTGTGTCTGTGTCTGTCTGTGGTTCTGTCTGTGTCTGTGTCTGTCTGTGTCTGTGTCTGTGTCTGTGTCTGTGTCTGTGTCTGTGTCTGTGTCTGTGTCTGTGTCTCTGTCTGTGTCTGTGTCTGTGTCTGTGTCTGTGTCTGTGTCTGTGTCTGTGTCTGTGTCTGTGTCTGTCTGTGTCTGTCTGTGTCTGTCTGTCTGTCTGTGTCTGTCTGTCTGTCTGTGTCTGTCTGTCTGTCTGTGTGTGTCTGTCTGTCTGTGTCTGTCTGTCTGTGTCTGTCTGTCTGTGTCTGTCTGTGTCTGTGTCTGTGTCTCTGTCTGTGTCTGTGTCTGTGTCTGTGTCTGTGTCTGTGTCTGTGTCTGTGTCTGTGTCTGTGTCTGTGTCTGTGTCTGTGTCTGTGTCTGTGTCTGTGTCTGTGTCTGTGTCTGTCTGTCTGTGTCTGTGTCTGTCTGTGTCTGTGTCTGTCTGTGTCTGTGTCTGTGTCTGTCTGTGTCTGTGTCTGTCTGTGTCTGTGTCTGTGTGTGTCTGTGTCTGTGTCTGTGTCTGTCTGTGTCTGTGTCTGTCTGTGTCTGTGTCTGTCTGTGTCTGTGTCTGTGTCTCTGTCTGTGTCTCTGTCTCTGTCTGTGTCTGTGTCTCTGTCTGTGTCTCTGTCTGTGTCTGTGTCTCTGTCTGTGTCTGTGTCTGTGTCTGTCTGTGTCTGTGTCTGTCTGTGTCTGTCTGTGTCTGTCTGTCTGTCTGTGTCTGTCTGTCTGTCTGTGTCTGTCTGTCTGTCTGTGTGTGTCTGTCTGTCTGTGTCTGTCTGTCTGTGTCTGTCTGTCTGTGTCTGTCTGTCTGTGTCTGTGTCTGTGTCTGTGTCTGTGTCTGTGTCTGTGTCTGTGTCTGTGTCTGTGTCTGTGTCTGTGTCTGTCTGTCTGTCTGTCTGTGTCTGTGTCTGTGTCTCTGTCTGTGTCTGTGTCTCTGTCTGTGTCTCTGTCTGTGTCTCTGTCTGTGTCTCTGTCTGTGTCTCTGTCTGTGTCTCTGTCTGTGTCTCTGTCTGTGTCTCTGTCTGTGTCTCTGTCTGTGTCTCTGTCTGTGTCTCTGTCTGTGTCTCTGTCTGTGTCTCTGTCTGTGTCTGTGTCTGTGTCTGTGTCTGTGTCTGTGTCTGTGTCTGTGTCTGTGTCTGTGTCTGTCTGTCTGTGTCTGTGTCTGTCTGTCTGTGTCTGTGTCTGTCTGTGTCTGTGTCTGTGTCTGTCTGTG
>NC_140589.1:1380824061-1380826561 GCF_964204655.1 Triturus cristatus | reverse complement strand
TGTCTGTGTCTGTCTGTCTGTCTGTCTGTGTCTGTCTGTCTGTGTCTGTCTGTGTCTGTCTGTGTCTGTCTGTCTGTGTCTGTCTGTGTCTGTCTGTCTGTGTCTGTCTGTCTGTCTGTGTCTGTGTCTGTCTGTGTCTGTCTGTGTCTGTCTGTCTGTGTCTGTGTCTGTCTGTGTCTGTGTCTGTCTGTGTCTGTCTGTCTGTGTCTGTCTGTCTGTGTCTGTCTGTCTGTGTCTGTGTCTGTGTCTGTCTGTCTGTGTCTGTCTGTCTGTGTCTGTCTGTGTCTGTCTGTGTCTGTCTGTGTCTGTCTGTGTCTGTCTGTCTGTCTGTGTCTGTCTGTCTGTCTGTGTCTGTCTGTCTGTCTGTGTCTGTCTGTCTGTCTGTGTCTGTCTGTCTGTCTGTGTCTGTCTGTCTGTCTGTGTCTGTCTGTCTGTGTCTGTCTGTGTCTGTCTGTGTCTGTGTCTGTCTGTGTCTGTCTGTCTGTCTGTGTCTGTCTGTGTCTGTCTGTCTGTCTGTGTCTGTCTGTCTGTCTGTCTGTGTCTGTCTGTCTGTCTGTCTGTGTCTGTCTGTCTGTCTGTGTCTGTCTGTCTGTGTCTGTCTGTGTCTGTCTGTCTGTGTCTGTCTGTCTGTGTCTGTCTGTGTCTGTCTGTCTGTGTCTGTCTGTCTGTCTGTGTCTGTGTCTGTCTGTGTCTGTCTGTGTCTGTCTGTCTGTGTCTGTGTCTGTCTGTGTCTGTGTCTGTCTGTGTCTGTCTGTCTGTGTCTGTCTGTGTCTGTCTGTGTCTGTCTGTCTGTCTGTCTGTGTCTGTGTCTGTCTCTGTGTCTGTCTCTGTCTGTGTCTGTCTGTGTCTGTCTGTCTGTCTGTCTGTCTGTCTGTGTCTGTCTGTGTCTGTCTGTGTCTGTGTCTGTCTGTGTCTGTCTGTCTGTCTGTGTCTGTCTGTCTGTCTGTGTCTGTCTGTCTGTCTGTGTCTGTCTGTCTGTCTGTGTCTGTCTGTCTGTCTGTGTCTGTCTGTCTGTCTGTGTCTGTCTGTCTGTGTCTGTCTGTGTCTGTCTGTGTCTGTGTCTGTCTGTGTCTGTCTGTCTGTCTGTGTCTGTCTGTGTCTGTCTGTCTGTCTGTGTCTGTCTGTCTGTCTGTCTGTGTCTGTCTGTCTGTCTGTCTGTGTCTGTCTGTCTGTCTGTGTCTGTCTGTCTGTGTCTGTCTGTGTCTGTCTGTCTGTGTCTGTCTGTCTGTGTCTGTCTGTGTCTGTCTGTCTGTGTCTGTGTCTGTCTGTGTCTGTGTCTGTCTGTGTCTGTCTGTGTCTGTCTGTCTGTGTCTGTGTCTGTCTGTGTCTGTGTCTGTCTGTGTCTGTCTGTCTGTGTCTGTCTGTGTCTGTCTGTGTCTGTCTGTGTCTGTCTGTCTGTCTGTCTGTGTCTGTGTCTGTCTCTGTGTCTGTCTCTGTCTGTGTCTGTCTGTGTGTCTGTCTGTCTGTGTCTGTCTGTCTGTCTGTCTGTGTCTGTCTGTGTCTGTCTGTGTCTGTGTCTGTCTGTGTCTGTGTCTGTCTGTGTCTGTCTGTGTCTGTGTCTGTCTGTGTCTGTGTCTGTCTGTGTCTGTCTGTGTCTGTGTCTGTGTCTGTGTCTGTGTCTGTCTGTCTGTCTGTCTGTCTGTCTGTCTGTCTGTCTGTCTGTCTGTCTGTGTCTGTCTGTGTCTGTGTCTGTGTCTGTCTGTGTCTGTCTGTGTCTGTCTGTGTCTGTCTGTCTGTGTCTGTCTGTGTGTCTGTCTGTGTGTCTGTCTGTGTGTCTGTCTGTCTGTCTGTGTCTGTGTCTGTCTGTGTCTGTCTGTCTGTGTCTGTCTGTCTGTGTCTGTGTCTGTGTCTGTGTCTGTGTCTGTCTGTGTCTGTCTGTGTCTGTCTGTGTCTGTCTGTGTCTGTCTGTGTCTGTGTCTGTCTGTCTGTCTGTCTGTCTGTGTCTGTCTGTCTGTCTGTGTCTGTGTCTGTCTGTCTGTCTGTGTCTGTCTGTGTCTGTGTGTGTCTGTGTCTGTCTGTGTCTGTCTGTGTCTGTCTGTGTCTGTCTGTGTCTGTCTGTGTCTGTCTGTCTGTGTGTGTCTGTGTCTGTGTGTGTCTGTCTGTGTCTGTCTGTGTCTGTCTGTCTGTGTCTGTCTGTCTGTCTGTGTCTGTGTCTGTCTGTGTCTGTCTGTGTCTGTCTGTGTCTGTGTCTGTCTGTGTCTGTCTGTCTGTCTGTGTCTGTCTGTCTGTCTGTGTCTGTCTGTCTGTCTGTGTCTGTGTCTGTCTGTGTCTGTGTCTGTCTGTGTCTGTGTCTGTCTGTCTGTGTCTGTGTCTGTCTGTGTCTGTGTCTGTCTGTGTCTGTGTCTGTCTGTGTCTGTCTGTCTGTGTCTGTCTGTCTGTGTCTGTCTGTCTGTCTGTCTGTGTCTGTGTCTGTCTGTGTCTGTCTGTGTCTGTCTGTGTCTGTGTCTGTCTGTGTCTGTCTGTCTGTCTGTGTCTGTCTGTCTGTCTGTGTCTGTCTGTC